>NC_091183.1:16541995-16554495 GCF_040958095.1 Procambarus clarkii
GTTATCTTTTTATTCTAGCATTGTTGAGGCAGTTGATAGTGGTAAGGATTGCGATGTTGTATACCTTGACTTTAGCAAAGCTTTTGATACAGTGCCACATGAAAGACTGATTAAAAAAATAGAGTCTCATGGTATTGGGGGTGCTATATTAAGCTGGATTAGGGCATGGCTATACCAAAGGAAACAGAGAGTTAGTATAAATGGAATCAAGTCAGAGTGGGAAAATGTTGTAAGTGGAGTGCCTCAAGGCTCTGTCCTGGGACCTCTGTTGTTTATAATATATATAAATGATTTAGATTCAGGTTTGAGTAGCAACATTTGCAAATTTGCCGATGATACGAAAATCGGAAGGGAAATTAATTCGGAGGAGGACTCACTATCACTTCAAGTTGATCTAGATAGGGTTTTGAAATGGTCAAAGGATTGGCAGATGCAGTTTAATGCTGATAAATGTAAAGTTCTGAGGTTAGGTAATGATGATAGAGTTACAAGATACGAGCTAGATGGTGTTGTGATTGCGAAGTCGGATTGCGAAAGGGATCTGGGAGTTATGATTAGTAAGAATTTAAAACAAAAGGATCAATGCATAAATGTTCGTAATAAGGCAAATCGGACACTTGGATTTATTAATCGCAGCGTTAGTAACAAGACACCTGGTGTGGTTCTCAAGCTATATCTTGCTCTAGTTAGGCCCCATTTAGATTATGCAGTCCAGTTTTGGTCGCCATATTATAGAATGGATATAAATTCACTTGAACGTGTCCAGCGTAGGATGACTAAGTTAATTCCCCAAATTAGAAATCTTTCATATGAAGAAAGATTAACAAAGCTTAAGTTGCATTCACTGGAAAGGCGAAGAGTTAGGGGTGACATGATTGAGGTTTACAAGTGGATGAATGGACATAACAAAGGGGATATTAATAGGGTATTAAAAGTATCAACACAGGACAGAACACGAAACAATGGATATAAATTGGATAAGTTTAGATTTAGGAAAGACTTGGGTAAATACTGGTTCAGTAACAGGGTTGTTGATTTGTGGAACCAATTGCCGCGTAACATTGTGGAGGTGGGGTCCCTTGATTGTTTCAAGCACGGGTTGGACAAGTATATGAGTGGGATTGGGTGGTTATAGAATAGGAGCTGCCTCGTATGGGCCAATAGGCCTTCTGCAGTTACCTTTGTTCTTATGTTCTTATGTTCTTATGTTCTGGTGTGGTTTTCAAGCTATATCTTGCTCTAGTTAGGCCCCATTTAGATTATGCAGTTCAGTTTTGGTCGCCGTATTATAGAATGGGTATAAATTCACTTGAACGTGTCCAGCGTAGGATGACTAAGTTAATTCCCCAAATTAGAAATCTTTCATATGAAGAAAGATTAACAAAGCTTAAGTTGCATTCACTGGAAAGGCGAAGAGTTAGGGGTGACATGATAGAGGTTTACAAGTGGGTGAATGGACATAACAAAGGGGATATTAATAGGGTATTAAAAGTATCAACACAAGACAGAACACGAAACAATGGGTATAAATTGGATAAGTTTAGATTTAGGAAAGACTTGGGTAAATACTGGTTCAGTAACAGGGTTGTTGATTTGTGGAACGAATTGCCGCGTAACGTGGTGGAGGTGGGGTCCCTCGATTGTTTCAAGCGTGGGTTGGACATGTATATGAGTGGGATTGGGTGGTTATAGATAGGAGCTGCCTCGTATGGGCCTTCTGCAGTTACCTTTGTTCTTAGGTTAGTACCTACCACTGCTACTCAACCTCCAAGAACTCAACCTTCAAGACATCAACCTTCAAGAACTCTACCCCAGCGTGTCAACACCCCTGCTCTTCACTCATCTGATGAATCGGATGAAGACGGATCTGTTGGAACACCATCACTCCCAAGAAAACATCACCTCCAACATCAACACGAAACGTGACCACCAAGACCGACAAGCCCAAAAAGAAGACCAACGATCAAAGTTTGGTGAAATCAACAAGGAAGAAGACTACTAACGAACTGACTTAACATCAACATCTGACATCAAACCTCCACTGCCAGCTGCTTGCGTTCCCGGCCCCTGTGTGTACTGCAAATGACACCCTACTCAATTTAACTTCCATCTGATCAAGTTCAAATCCGCGGTGGTTCGGCCACCGATCTTTCATCTCCTTTTCACCGATCTTTTCACCTCATCCCCGGATCCTTGCTCAAGATTTCTGCAGCCTCGCCCTGTTCTTCCATCCCCTGCTTGCCAGCTCTATGGACGTTTTCAAGTGGCCCCAATGAGTCTCTAGGAGTATCTCCTTATGAGATGCTCTACGGACGTAAGTGCCGTACTCCTCTCAAAGCTTTCAAAGACTCTCTACGTAATGCCACCTTCAGTGACCCTCAGAATGTGCCCCAGTTTCTTCAAAACTTAAAACACATAAGAACATAAGAACAAAGGCAACTGCAGAAGGCCTATTGGCCCATACGAGGCAGCTCCTATTTATAACCACCCAATTCCCAGACCCCACCTCCAGCACGTTACGCGGTAATTGGTTCATCAACAACCCTGTTACTGAACCAGTATTTACCCAAGCATTTCCTAAATCTAAACTTATCCAATTTATACCCATTGTTTCGTGTTCTGTCTTGTGTTGATACTTTTAATACCCTATTAATATCCCCTTTGTTATGTCCATTCACCCATTTGTATACATCAATCTTCGCCTTTCCTGTGAATGCAACTTAGGCTTTGTTAATCTTTCTTCATATGAAAGATTTCTAATTTGGGGAATTAACTTAGTCATTCTTCGCTGGACACGTTCAAGTGAATTTATATCCATTCTATAATATGGCGACCAAAACTGAACTGCATAATCTAAATGGGGCCTAACTAGAGCAAAATATAGCTTGAGAACCACACCAGGTGTCATGTTACTAACGCTTCGATTAATAAATCCAAGTGTCCGATTTGCCTTATTACGAACATTTATGCATTGATCCTTTTGTTTTAAATTCTTACTAATCATAACTCCCAGATCCCTTTCGCAATCCGACTTCGCAATCTCAACACCATCTAGCTCGTATCTTGTAACTCTATCATCATTACCTAGCCTTAGAACTTTACATTTATCAGCATTACACTGTATTTGCCAATCATTTGACCATTTCAAAACCCTATCTAGATCAACTTGAAGTGATAGTGAGTCATCCTCCGAATTAATTTCCCTACCGATTTTCGTATCATCGGCAAATTTGCAAATGTTGCTACTCAAACCTGAATCTAAATCGTTTATATATATTATAAACAACAGAGGACCCAGGACAGAGCCCTGAGGTACTCCACTAACAACATTATCCCACTCTGACTTTACCCCATTTATACTAACTCTCTGTTTCCTTTGGAATAGCCATGCCCTAATCCAAGTTAATATAGCACCCTCAATACCATGAGACTCTATCTTTTTAATTAGTCTTTCATGTGGCACTGTATCAAAAGCTTTGCTAAAGTCAAGGTACACAACATCACAATCCTTACGACTATCAACTGCCTCAACTATGCTGGAATAAAAAGTTAGCAAATTTGTTAAACATGAACGGCCATTTGTAAAACCATGTTGCGACTCATTTATTAATTTATGTTTTTGAAGATGGAGACGAATTGTATTTGCAATTATTGATTCAAGTAACTTTCCCACAATAGACGTTAGGCTAATTGGCCGATAGTTTGACGCAAGTGATCTATCTCCTTTCTTAAAAATTGGTACCACATTAGCTACCTTCCATGACTCTGGCACTCTGCCTGACTCTATTGATTTATTAAATATGGTAGACAGTGGCTCTGAAAGCTCCTCTTTGCATTCTTTAAGCACCCTGGCAAACACTTCATCCGGCCCTGGGGATTTGTTTGGTTTGAGTTTTACTATTTGTTTAAGAACATCCTCCCTGGTAACTGCTAAACTCGTCAACCTGTCCTCATCCCCACCCACATAGACTTGTTCGGCTGAAGGCATATTGTTAATTCTTCTTTAGTAAATACAGATATAAAATATTTGTTAAAAATACTACTCAGTCAGTCAGGTGCATTCACAGTGAGAGGTTGTGTTAGCTGGAGCTCCGATTCTAATAACATTATTATTGCAATAATGGAAGGATTAGTAAAAGATTTTGTGAGTCTGGTTGGAGCTCTGAGAGCAGAGATGGATTCCCTGCGGGAGGAGGTACGACGGCTACGACTTCGGGAGGAAACGAAGGAGGAGGCCAGTGTTGACGGGACCTCATTAAGAAGGACTGACGGGACCAATAATAAGAAGACCTCGTCTTGGCAAGTTGTGAAAGACAGGGGTCTTAAGAAGACCTTGGCAAAACCGACAACTAATAGCCTACACCTAAGGACTTTTAACGCATTTGACGTATTAGAGGACGAGTGCTGTGTTGAACCTGTTGTTCAACGAGGTGGCAAAGACAAAGTAACGAGGAGCATTGAAGCGCAGGTCCCTCAAACTGCTCGAAAGGAAAAGGGAGAATCGAAGCGAATTTTGGTTGTGGGAGATTCCCAGGTGAGGTATTTAGACAGAACGTTTTGTGCCAGAGATAGGGGAAACATATTAAGGGTTTGCTATCCGGGAGCTGGAATTGGTGATATTGTTGGAAACATGAATGATATTATGACAGGAAATGGAAACAAACCCATTATTTGTATTAGTGCAGGGGGTAATGATGTTGGACGAGTTAGGAGTGAGGAACTAATACAGAGATTCAGGACAGCCATTGAATTAGTTAGGAGCAATGGAGGAATCCCGATCATATGTGGCATTCTTCCAAGAAAGGGAGTAGGAAGTGAATGGATATCGAGGGCACTTGGTGTCAATTGCCGGCTGGAAAGATATTGCAAATCAAATGCAATATCTTTCATAGACAACTGGGAACACTTCTATGGAAGAAATGGAATGTATGCTCGTGATGGGGTGCATCTATCGAGAGCTGGGGTTGTTGCTGTTGCGAACTCGTTGGAAGAAGTGGTTAGAGGTGTTTGTTTGGGTTTAAACTGTTAGCTGATAGAGGTATGGGAATTGATTTGGAAGAAGGAGATAATAAAAGTACGTGTTTGTGGGAGAAAGGAATTGGCAAAATGATCAGGGAAAGAGAAGGGCCTCAAAATAACAATTCACTTAGGGTATATTACACTAACAGTAGAAGTCTAAGAAATAAAATTAACGAATTAAATGCTCTTGTCTGCACAGAAAAAATAGATATTATTGCACTTACCGAAACGTGGATGAATGTAGAAAATAGAGAACTATTAGCTGAATATCAAATAAATGGATTTAAACTATTTCACACAGATAGATATATTAGACGAGGAGGTGGAGTAGCCATATATGTCAGGGACAATTTGAAATGTAGTCTCAAAGAGGGAATCAAAACTGAGCCACACACAGAAACTATTTGGATAGAATTAAACGAAAAAGATAATAATATTATAATAGGAGTTATATATAGGCCACCAAATTTAGACAGAATGGAAGCAAAGCATCTATGGGATGAAATATCTAAAGCATCTAGATCTAACAGTATTTATGTCATGGGTGACTTTAATTTTAGTGGAATAAACTGGTTGAACAAAACATGGAATAGTGAAGCAGAAGATTTTCTAGAATTTATTGACGATTGCTTTCTTACGCAACACATTAAGGAACCAACACGGGAAAATAATATTTTAGATTTAGTGTTAACTAACAGGGAAACACAAATTAATGACATCGAAATAGGGAGTGAGCTAGGGAACAGTAATCACAAAGAAATCAGATTTAGCATAGAATGGAATAGACCTGTAGGAGAAAATTCTGTTAAAGTGCCAGATTTTCGAAAAGCTGATTTTAATAGCCTTTAAAATTTTTTGGGTCAAATTGATTGGAAAGTCTTGGGTATGGGGTGTGGGCCGGTCTTGGAGCGAGACATGAACCCAGCGATAGGTGACGTAAATGGGGATTTCGATGTGGATTCAATATATAACTTATTTAAGAATATTCTAAACAAAGCACAGGAACGTAGAATACAATACAAATTGAATAGATCGAATACCAATGACCCAAAGTGGATAACAAAGAATTTGAAGAATTTTATAGGTAAAAAGAGAGCTTGGTACAAAAGGATTAAAAATGGGGAGGTCACTTTAGAACAGGAATTCGTACAACTGGTTAGAAATGTTAAAAAGAGATAAGGAAAGCAAAAAGAAACTATGAAGTTTGCATAGCAGGGCAAGGAAAGACAAATCATAAAGGTTTTTTTCAGTTATATCGTACTAAGACTAGGGAAAGGATAGGTCCATTAAAAACTGAGACAGGTCAAATAACAGATAGTGATGAAGAGATGAGTAGTATTTTTAATAAATATTTTGTATCTGTATTTACTAAAGAGGAACTTAACAATATGCCTTCAGCCGAACAAGTCTATGTGGATGGGGACGAGGACAGGTTGACGAGTTTAACAGTTACCAGGGAGGATGTTCTTAAACAAATAGTAAAACTCAAACCAAACACATCCCCAGGGCTGGATGAAGTGTTTGCCAGGGTGCTTAAAGAATGCAAAGAGGAGCTTTTTGACCCACTGTCTACCATATTTAATAAATCAATAGAGTCAGGCAGAGTGCCAGAGTTTTGGAAAGTTGCTAATGTGATACCAGTTTTTAAGAAAGGAGATAGATCACTTGCGTCTAACTATCGACCAATTAGCCTAACCCTAAGTGAATTGTTATTTTGAGGCCCTTCAATTTCCCTGATCATTTTGCTAATTTCTTTCTCCCTCAAACACATACTTTTATTACCTCCTTCCTCCAAATCAATTCCCATACCACTATCTACTAACAGTTTAAACCCAACAAACACCTCTAACCACTAGTTCCAACGAGTTCGCAACAGCAACAACTCCAGCCCTGGATAGATGCGCCCCATCCCGAGCATACATTTCATTTCTTCCATAGAAGTGTCCCCAGTTGTCTATGAAAGATATTGCATTAGATTTGCAATATCTTTCTAGCCGGCAATTGACACCAAGTGCCCTCGACATCCATTCATTTCCCACTCCCTTTCTTGGAAGACTGCCACATATGATCGGGATTCCTCCCTTGCTCCTAACTAATTCTATTGCTGTCTTGAATCTCTGTATTAGTTCCTCACTCCGAACTCGCCCAACATCATTACCCCCTGCACTAATACAAATAATGGGTTTGTTCCCATTTCCCGTCATAATATCTTTCATGTTTTCAACAATATCACCAATACCAGCTCCCGGATAGCAAACCCTTAACCTGTTCCCCTTATCTCTGGCACAAAACGTTCTGTCTAAATACCTCACCTGGGAATCTCCCACAACCAAAATTCGCTTCGTTCCTCCCTTTTCCTTTAGGGCACTTTGAGGGACCTGCGCTTCAATGCTCCTCGTTGCTTTGCCTTTGCCGCCTCGTTGAACTACAGGTTCACCACAGAACTCGTCCTCTAAAACACCAAATGCGTTAGAAGTCCTTAGGCTATTAGGTGTCGGTTTTGCCAAGGTCTTCTTAAGACCCCTGTCCTTTACAACTTGCCAAGACGAGGTCTTTTTAATACTGGTCTCCTCCTTTGTTTCTTCCTGAGGTTGTTTCTGATGTCGTACCTCCTCCCGTAGCGAATCCAGCTCTGTCCTCAGATCTCCAACTAGATTGACCAGTTCCTTCACTAATCCTTCCATTATTGCTGTAATAATATTACTACAATCGAAGCTCCAGCTAACACAATCTCTCACTGTGACAGCACCTGACTGACTCCAACCATGTATGACCAAATGAATGACCATAAATAACCTATGCAAACAAATAAATTATTTATTCAATAAATACTAAGTAGAATAACTGCCAGATATATCTTAATAAATTGGAGAAAGTAGCTTCGTAGAGTTCGCTTTGTTTAATTTTATTGAGATCAATGGTCTATAAAATATGTTTTCTTTTGAATCCTCGAAAGTCCAAGTGATTGAGCACCGTTTTTTCTCTCCATTTTTTCGCTCCTTGCAGGGTCAGCGTTCGATCCCCGAAGGTTCAACTGGTTGAGCACCGTTCCTTCACTCTGTCCTCACTTCCCAGCCCATCCTAATGTCCCTTCCAAGTGTTATATATTCATACTGGCCTGGCGCTTTCCTCTCATTATTTTCTTACCTTACATCCTTTTTTCATAAAGATTAATTTTCCTTCCCGACTTTCTCCTTCAATTGTCAGTTGAAGATGTATGGTGAAGTGAATGAATGTATGACTGCTGAGTTCTTCGTTATGCAAGAAGCATCGTGGTCAGACTGGGAGGTCGGACCCGGTGTTAACGCGGTCACCAGTTCCAACACATTCTTTGTATCTTCTTTTTTTATTTAGTTAAATACTAATTTAGTTTTAATTATTCAATCGCAATTTTCATCTATTTAATCACATTTTCAATGTTCAATCATGTTATATTAGTCAACTACAGCAAATTTATTATGTCTTTTTATAACATTTTATCGATTTGTTCAAGCAACATTTACCAATGCAATCACCCGTTTTTAGATATTTAATCACCTATATTTATCTTGTTAATCACCGTAATCATCTATTCAATCTAATATAATTTGTTTATTCAGTCCCGCGTTATTTATTCATTTATTTTCTATACCTCTATTTAATCACTTGTTAGTTATATTTTCTATCACCTTTTGTTTATTTATTCAATCGCTAACCTTTTTAATTTTACATATTTGCCATAAAACATTAATATCAGGCAAAAATGCAACGTTAAACGCTTGATGGGAATGCGAGTTACGAGGGTTGCATCACAGTCTTATCATGAGTGTTGTAACACAAATATTGCAAGATGATAATTGCAAAATTGCAACACTGTAATGCCGTGATTTAAATACCTCGTTGTTAGTGTTGCAACATAAATAATGAATTCTGAATGTTGCAATAATTATAAATGTGTTTGGGTGTTGCAACCCAGAAATAATGTGTTGTATTGCAACGCAGGCTTAATGTGTTGTGTGTGTTGAAACGCTACATCACAGTAATAACATGTTGCAACCCTCGCAGTATGTTTTTTTGTTGAAATCCTGGGTATGAAATTTTTTGTTGAAATACTCTCAACACGTTCTATTTTGCAACACCCACGAAACATCCAGCTTGTGTTCTAACACTCGCAACATGTTCTTGTGTTCCTATACTTATAACTTTTCATTTCAGTGTTAAAACACTCACAACACCTTATTTATATTTTACAAACTCACAATTTGTTATTGCTATGTTGCAACATTCACATACTTAATTCTTATGCTGCAACACTCATAACTCAGTATTCATATACGTTGCAAAACTCAGATATGCATTCATGTTATGTTTGTGCATTTTTTTTCACTATATATGGAATTTCATTTCCATAAAGTTGTCATACAGGATTCTTTCCTCTATAGCATCAGTAAATAAATATAATAAAACATATAATCAATCTGTAACATATTTAAAGGAATTGGCTATAATTACTTTAACTATAACTTTAATATTTCCATGATTACCTTAACTATAACCATAATATTTCCATAAGTACCTTAACTATTGCTATAATATTACATAATTTAGTGAATTTTTTTTTAATTGAGAATGGCATTGAGAATTAATGGCATTGAGAATCTATTCACTAAACTATTCACTGTTGGGAGATAACTTCAAGAAAATCATTGACAAAGTTTAGTGCAAGAATTTGAAACTTGTAAGTTTGTGCAACCCATCCTCCTATTTAGATAGTAGTTTTGTAACAATGTGCACCATAGTACAAAGATTAACGTACTAAGCAATTACATAGAAGAATTGTATACTATTCACTTATTAGAGTCCAAAAAAGAGGCAAATAAACTAACATAAATATTCCTAGGCCTAGACATGAACGGCCATTTGGAAAATAATGTTGTGAGTCATTTATTAATTAACGTTTTTCAAGATGAAGACGAATGGTATTTGCAAATATCTATTCAAGTAACTTTCCCACAACAGACGTTAGGCTAAATGCCCAATAGTTTGAAGCAAGTGATCTATCTCCTTTCTTAAAAATTGGTACCACATTAGCAACCTTCCACGGCTTAGGCACACTGCCTGACTAGTAGTTTATTAAATATGGTAGACAATGGATCGCAAAGCTCCTCTTTGCATTCTTTAAGCACCCTGGCAAACACTTCGTCAGGACTTGGGGAGTTATTTGGTTTGAGTTTCATTATTTGTTTAATAACATCATTCCTGGTAACTGTTAAATTAGTCACCCTGTTTTCGTCCCCAGCCACATAGACTTGTTCGGCTGAAGGCATAGAGTTAAGTTCTTCCTTAGTAAATACAGATAAAATATTTATTAAAAATACTACTCATATCTTCGTCATTATCCGTTATCTGACATGTCTCAGTTTTTAATGGACCTTTTCTTTCCTTTCACTTCATAATTACCTTATATTATCTTTCCTCGTTTCATTACCGAGAATCTTTTCCTTCCTGATTTTGTCTTCTCATGCCTCAAATGTCAATTAAAGATGTATGATGAAATGATTCATTTATGAGTGATGAGTTCTTCATTAAGCAGGAAGCGTCGTGGCCAGACAAGGAGGTTGGACCCGGTGTTCATGCGGTCACCAGTTCGACCTCTTTAATGTCGTCATAGCTTCCTTTTTCCATATATTGACTATAAAATACTTTAGTGTTAATCCAATACTATTTTTCATCTATTTAATCAAATTTTATATGTTTAATTATGTTTTATTTATCAATTTAAGCAAGTTTTATTTATCAATTTAAGCAAGTTTTGTATATTCTCTTTTTATCACATCATCTTTATTTGCTCAGTTATCTGAAGTCCTCATAATAGCAAAATAAGTTCAAGACATTTTTACTTAAGCTTCGGGCAAACATTTAAAACCCAACACAAGAAAAATGTTATCCTTTCTATGCCTCATATACAGTTTATATTTACTTTTTTCTCTGACTTGCGTTCATTACTTAAACATGATATTATGTACAAATGAGCTTTAGGACTCAATATCACCTAAGCGTTAAGCAAGATGAACCACTGTTTATTAGGGTGTTTAAGCTGTTAATGTTTGGCCATAAACAACCTATGCTGAAAAAAATTATTTGTTTAATGAATAAATACTAGGTCGAATAAATCCCAAATATACCTAAATAAATTGGAGAAAATAACTTCGAACAGTTCGCTTTGTTTGACTTTATTGAGAACTACGATGTCTATCAAAAATGTTTTTTTGTTCAATCCCCGAAGGTCTCAGTGATTGGGCACCGTTTTTCCCCCTCCATACTTTCGCATTTTGCAGGGTCGGCGTTCGATCCCCGATGGTCCAAGTGGTTGAGCACCGTTCCTTCACTCCGTCCTCACATCCCAGCCCATCCTAATGTCCCTTCCAAGTGTTATATATTCATACTGGCCTGGCGCTTTCACCTCAACATTTCCTTACCTTACATCCTCTTCTCATAGAGATTCATTTTCTTCCGACTTTCTCCTTCACACGCCTGAATTGTCAGTTGATGATGTATGGTGAAGTGGATGAATGTATGACTGCTGAGTTCTTCATTAAGCAGGAAGAGTCGTGGCGAGACAGGGAGGTTGGACCCGGTGTTCACGCGATCACCAGTTCGAGCTCCTGTACGGCATCTTCCTTTTAACATATATTCCCCAAATAATACTTTAGTTCAAATTATTGAGTCCTATTTTTTCATCCATTTAATTAATCCCCCTTAAGTATTTATTATTTTTATATATCTAAACCAAAAAGAGGTTATACATCTATTTATCACGTTTAAATTATTTCCTTAATAATCATGTATTTATTAATCCATTCAAATTTCTTAGATTCTTTTTTACCTGTATTTACATTCTTAATCACCTTATAAACCATTTAATGGCAGCGGATTTAGTTATTAAATCATTTTTATTATTTTACAATTACATTCCATGAAAGTAATTATGTCTACTAATTAAATTCAAATATAAAGAATTAAGTAGACAAGTATGCGAGTATTAGGGAATAAAGTGTTCAAAGAATTGCAACACTCAAGTATGTGAGAGTTAAGTAATGAGGTGTTGTAAGTTTTGCAACACAATAATAATGTATTGTTAGTGTTGCAACGCACATATAAAATATTATGAGAGTTGCAATACATACATTTTTTTGACAGTTGCAACATCGAAATAACGTGCAGGTGTTTCAACATCAAAATAACGTGTTGTCCGAGTTGCATCATCAATAAAACGTGTTGTGAGTGTTGCAACTAGCAACATCTCGTTTCTGTGTTGCAACACTTGCAACATGTGTGCATTCGTCTTATGTCGGTGTATTTTTGTTTCTCTATATGAAGACTTTCATTTCCAGCAAGGTTGTCTCTCAGTTTTTTTCCTATCTATTTTCAATAAAGAAATATACAATCTATTTACACACTATACACTATTAAACATTATATACATTCACCATCAACACACT